>NC_138728.1:28903869-28944994 GCF_965113295.1 Leuciscus leuciscus | reverse complement strand
AAAAGCTTGGTAGGTCAGGTCAATAAGTTCATGCGTTTTTTGTTTCTTTTTCAGTGCCGGGTCCAAACAAAGACAGTTTCAGTTCTGAGAGTTTCACCTGCCAGCTGCTAATGTGTTGCGAGCATTCTTGCTGACCGCACAAGCCGGCATCCAGCCTACGTCCAACCGCCTGCATTGGTGGTATAGTGGTGAGCATAGCTGCCTTCCAAGCAGTTGACCCGGGTTCGATTCCCGGCCAACGCATTACCTTTTGTACGGCCAACTCCTTCTGTAACTCGTGGCTGGAGCAAAACTTTTGTATGGGTCTTTGGGCAGCAGTAAAGGACTAGGTCTCCCCGTCGGGGAATCGAACCCCGGTCTTCCGCGTGACAGGCGGAGATACTGTCCACTATACTAACGAGGAGTTGCAGAGACAGGTAGTCCTCCCCGATCAGCGCGACTGCAGCTCGCTGCAAACAGCCTTCCCATTTTCAGGAACGGCCTCATTTTAGGCCATTGCTTCACAAGGAGCCAGTGCAGCCGAAAAAATCATCTAATACTATTTAAATATGAAGTGTCTGTATAAAAGGTGTTACGTTATTAAAGTAGAGAGCTTGTTTTTTAATAAAAAGCTTGGTAGGTCAGGTCAATAAGTTCATGCGTTTTTTGTTTCTTTTTCTGTGCCGGGTCCAAACAAAGAGAGATTCAGTTCTGAGAGTTTCACCTGCCAGCTGCTAATGTGTTGCGAGCATTCTTGCTGACCGCACAAGCCGGCATCCAGCCGCCTGCGTTGGTGGTATAGTGGTGAGCATAGCTGCCTTCCAAGCAGTTGACCCGGGTTCGATTCCCGGCCAACGCATTGCCTTTTGTACGGCCAACTCCTTCTGTAACTCGTGGCTGGAGCAAAACTTTTGTATGGGTCTTTGGGCAGCAGTAAAGGACTAGGTCTAACCGTCGGGGAATCGAACCCCGGTCTTCCGCGTGACAGGCGGAGATACTGTCCACTATACTAACGAGGAGTTGCAGAGACAGGTAGTCCTCCCCGATCAGCGCGACTGCAGCTCGCTGCAAACAGCCTTCCCATTTTCAGGAACGGCCTCATTTTAGGCCATTGCTTCACAAGGAGCCAGTGCAGCCGAAAAAATCATCTAATACTATTTAAATATGAAGTGTCTGTATAAAAGGTGTTACGTTATTAAAGTAGAGAGCTTGTTTTTTAATAAAAAGCTTGGTAGGTCAGGTCAATAAGTTCATGCGTTTTTTGTTTCTTTTTCTGTGCCGGGTCCAAACAAAGAGAGATTCAGTTCTGAGAGTTTCACCTGCCAGCTGCTAATGTGTTGCGAGCATTCTTGCTGACCGCACAAGCCGGCATCCAGCCGCCTGCGTTGGTGGTATAGTGGTGAGCATAGCTGCCTTCCAAGCAGTTGACCCGGGTTCGATTCCCGGCCAACGCATTGCCTTTTGTACGGCCAACTCCTTCTGTAACTCGTGGCTGGAGCAAAACTTTTGTATGGGTCTTTGGGCAGCAGTAAAGGAATAGGTCTCCCCGTCGGGGAATCGAACCCCGGTCTTCCGCGTGACAGGCGGAGATACTGTCCACTATACTAACGAGGATTTGCAGAGACAGGTAGTCCTCCCCGATCAGCGCGACTGCAGCTCGCTGCAAACAGCCTTCCCATTTTCAGGAACGGCCTTGTGCGTCATTTTAGGCCATCGCTTCACAAGGAGCCAGTGCAGCCGAAAAAATCATCTAATACTATTTAAATATGAAGTGTCTGTATAAAAGGTGTTACGTTATTAAAGTAGAGAGCTTGTTTTTTAATAAAAAGCTTGGTAGGTCAGGTCAATAAGTTCATGCGTTTTTTGTTTCTTTTTCAGTGCCGGGTCCAAACAAAGACAGTTTCAGTTCTGAGAGTTTCACCTGCCAGCTGCTAATGTGTTGCGAGCATTCTTGCTGACCGCACAAGCCGGCATCCAGCCTACGTCCAACCGCCTGCGTTGGTGGTATAGTGGTGAGCATAGCTGCCTTCCAAGCAGTTGACCCGGGTTCGATTCCCGGCCAACGCATTGCCTTTTGTACGGCCAACTCCTTCTGTAACTCGTGGCTGGAGCAAAACTTTTGTATGGGTCTTTGGGCAGCAGTAAAGGACTAGGTCTAACCGTCGGGGAATCGAACCCCGGTCTTCCGCGTGACAGGCGGAGATACTGTCCACTATACTAACGAGGAGTTGCAGAGACAGGTAGTCCTCCCCGATCAGCGCGACTGCAGCTCGCTGCAAACAGCCTTCCCATTTTCAGGAACGGCCTCATTTTAGGCCATTGCTTCACAAGGAGCCAGTGCAGCCGAAAAAATCATCTAATACTATTTAAATATGAAGTGTCTGTATAAAAGGTGTTACGTTATTAAAGTAGAGAGCTTGTTTTTTAATAAAAAGCTTGGTAGGTCAGGTCAATAAGTTCATGCGTTTTTTGTTTCTTTTTCTGTGCCGGGTCCAAACAAAGAGAGATTCAGTTCTGAGAGTTTCACCTGCCAGCTGCTAATGTGTTGCGAGCATTCTTGCTGACCGCACAAGCCGGCATCCAGCCGCCTGCGTTGGTGGTATAGTGGTGAGCATAGCTGCCTTCCAAGCAGTTGACCCGGGTTCGATTCCCGGCCAACGCATTGCCTTTTGTACGGCCAACTCCTTCTGTAACTCGTGGCTGGAGCAAAACTTTTGTATGGGTCTTTGGGCAGCAGAAAAGGACTAGGTCTCCCCGTCGGGGAATCGAACCCCGGTCTTCCGCGTGACAGGCGGAGATACTGTCCACTATACTAACGAGGAGTTGCAGAGACAGGTAGTCCTCGCCGATCAGTGCGACTGCAGCTCGCTGCAAACAGCCTTCCCATTTTCAGGAACGGCCTCGTGCGTCATTTTAGGCCATCGCTTCACAAGGAGCCAGTGCAGCCCAAAAAATCATCTAATACTATTTAAATATGAAGTGTCTGTATAAAAGGTGTTAGGTTATTAAAGTAGAGAGCTTGTTTTTTAATAAAAAGCTTGGTAGGTCAGGTCAATAAGTTCATGCGTTTTTTGTTTCTTTTTCAGTGCCGGGTCCAAACAAAGACAGTTTCAGTTCTGAGAGTTTCACCTGCCAGCTGCTAATGTGTTGCGAGCATTCTTGCTGACCGCACAAGGCGGCATCCAGCCTACGTCCAACCGCCTGCGTTGGTGGTATAGTGGTGAGCATAGCTGCCTTCCAAGCAGTTGACCCGGGTTCGATTCCCCGCCAGCGCATTGCCTTTTGTACGGCCAACTCCTTCTGTAACTCGTGGCTGGAGCAAAACTTTTGTATGGGTCTTTGGGCAGCGGTAAAGGACTAGGTCTCCCCGTCGGGGAATCGAACCCCGGTCTTCCGCGTGACAGGCGGAGATACTGTCCACTATACTAACGAGGAGTTGCAGAGACAGGTAGTCCTCCCAGATCAGTGCGACTGCAGCTCGCTGCAAACAGCCTTCCCATTTTCAGGAACGGCCTCATTTTAGGCCATCGCTTCACAAGGAGCCAGTGCAGCCCAAAAAATCATCTAATACTATTTAAATATGAAGTGTCTGTATAAAAGGTGTTACGGTATTAAAGTAGAGAGCTTGTTTTTTAATAAAAAGCTTGGTAGGTCAGGTCAATAAGTTCATGCGTTTTTTGTTTCTTTTTCAGTGCCGGGTCCAAACAAAGACAGTTTCAGTTCTGAGAGTTTCACCTGCCAGCTGCTAATGTGTTGCGAGCATTCTTGCTGACCGCACAAGCCGGCATCCAGCCTACGTCCAACCGCCTGCATTGGTGGTATAGTGGTGAGCATAGCTGCCTTCCAAGCAGTTGACCCGGGTTCGATTCCCGGCCAACGCATTACCTTTTGTACGGCCAACTCCTTCTGTAACTCGTGGCTGGAGCAAAACTTTTGTATGGGTCTTTGGGCAGCAGTAAAGGACTAGGTCTCCCCGTCGGGGAATCGAACCCCGGTCTTCCGCGTGACAGGCGGAGATACTGTCCACTATACTAACGAGGAGTTGCAGAGACAGGTAGTCCTCCCCGATCAGCGCGACTGCAGCTCGCTGCAAACAGCCTTCCCATTTTCAGGAACGGCCTCATTTTAGGCCATTGCTTCACAAGGAGCCAGTGCAGCCGAAAAAATCATCTAATACTATTTAAATATGAAGTGTCTGTATAAAAGGTGTTACGTTATTAAAGTAGAGAGCTTGTTTTTTAATAAAAAGCTTGGTAGGTCAGGTCAATAAGTTCATGCGTTTTTTGTTTCTTTTTCTGTGCCGGGTCCAAACAAAGAGAGATTCAGTTCTGAGAGTTTCACCTGCCAGCTGCTAATGTGTTGCGAGCATTCTTGCTGACCGCACAAGCCGGCATCCAGCCGCCTGCGTTGGTGGTATAGTGGTGAGCATAGCTGCCTTCCAAGCAGTTGACCCGGGTTCGATTCCCGGCCAACGCATTGCCTTTTGTACGGCCAACTCCTTCTGTAACTCGTGGCTGGAGCAAAACTTTTGTATGGGTCTTTGGGCAGCAGTAAAGGACTAGGTCTAACCGTCGGGGAATCGAACCCCGGTCTTCCGCGTGACAGGCGGAGATACTGTCCACTATACTAACGAGGAGTTGCAGAGACAGGTAGTCCTCCCCGATCAGCGCGACTGCAGCTCGCTGCAAACAGCCTTCCCATTTTCAGGAACGGCCTCATTTTAGGCCATTGCTTCACAAGGAGCCAGTGCAGCCGAAAAAATCATCTAATACTATTTAAATATGAAGTGTCTGTATAAAAGGTGTTACGTTATTAAAGTAGAGAGCTTGTTTTTTAATAAAAAGCTTGGTAGGTCAGGTCAATAAGTTCATGCGTTTTTTGTTTCTTTTTCTGTGCCGGGTCCAAACAAAGAGAGATTCAGTTCTGAGAGTTTCACCTGCCAGCTGCTAATGTGTTGCGAGCATTCTTGCTGACCGCACAAGCCGGCATCCAGCCGCCTGCGTTGGTGGTATAGTGGTGAGCATAGCTGCCTTCCAAGCAGTTGACCCGGGTTCGATTCCCGGCCAACGCATTGCCTTTTGTACGGCCAACTCCTTCTGTAACTCGTGGCTGGAGCAAAACTTTTGTATGGGTCTTTGGGCAGCAGTAAAGGAATAGGTCTCCCCGTCGGGGAATCGAACCCCGGTCTTCCGCGTGACAGGCGGAGATACTGTCCACTATACTAACGAGGATTTGCAGAGACAGGTAGTCCTCCCCGATCAGCGCGACTGCAGCTCGCTGCAAACAGCCTTCCCATTTTCAGGAACGGCCTTGTGCGTCATTTTAGGCCATCGCTTCACAAGGAGCCAGTGCAGCCGAAAAAATCATCTAATACTATTTAAATATGAAGTGTCTGTATAAAAGGTGTTACGTTATTAAAGTAGAGAGCTTGTTTTTTAATAAAAAGCTTGGTAGGTCAGGTCAATAAGTTCATGCGTTTTTTGTTTCTTTTTCAGTGCCGGGTCCAAACAAAGACAGTTTCAGTTCTGAGAGTTTCACCTGCCAGCTGCTAATGTGTTGCGAGCATTCTTGCTGACCGCACAAGCCGGCATCCAGCCTACGTCCAACCGCCTGCGTTGGTGGTATAGTGGTGAGCATAGCTGCCTTCCAAGCAGTTGACCCGGGTTCGATTCCCGGCCAACGCATTGCCTTTTGTACGGCCAACTCCTTCTGTAACTCGTGGCTGGAGCAAAACTTTTGTATGGGTCTTTGGGCAGCAGTAAAGGACTAGGTCTAACCGTCGGGGAATCGAACCCCGGTCTTCCGCGTGACAGGCGGAGATACTGTCCACTATACTAACGAGGAGTTGCAGAGACAGGTAGTCCTCCCCGATCAGCGCGACTGCAGCTCGCTGCAAACAGCCTTCCCATTTTCAGGAACGGCCTCATTTTAGGCCATTGCTTCACAAGGAGCCAGTGCAGCCGAAAAAATCATCTAATACTATTTAAATATGAAGTGTCTGTATAAAAGGTGTTACGTTATTAAAGTAGAGAGCTTGTTTTTTAATAAAAAGCTTGGTAGGTCAGGTCAATAAGTTCATGCGTTTTTTGTTTCTTTTTCTGTGCCGGGTCCAAACAAAGAGAGATTCAGTTCTGAGAGTTTCACCTGCCAGCTGCTAATGTGTTGCGAGCATTCTTGCTGACCGCACAAGCCGGCATCCAGCCGCCTGCGTTGGTGGTATAGTGGTGAGCATAGCTGCCTTCCAAGCAGTTGACCCGGGTTCGATTCCCGGCCAACGCATTGCCTTTTGTACGGCCAACTCCTTCTGTAACTCGTGGCTGGAGCAAAACTTTTGTATGGGTCTTTGGGCAGCAGAAAAGGACTAGGTCTCCCCGTCGGGGAATCGAACCCCGGTCTTCCGCGTGACAGGCGGAGATACTGTCCACTATACTAACGAGGAGTTGCAGAGACAGGTAGTCCTCGCCGATCAGTGCGACTGCAGCTCGCTGCAAACAGCCTTCCCATTTTCAGGAACGGCCTCGTGCGTCATTTTAGGCCATCGCTTCACAAGGAGCCAGTGCAGCCCAAAAAATCATCTAATACTATTTAAATATGAAGTGTCTGTATAAAAGGTGTTAGGTTATTAAAGTAGAGAGCTTGTTTTTTAATAAAAAGCTTGGTAGGTCAGGTCAATAAGTTCATGCGTTTTTTGTTTCTTTTTCAGTGCCGGGTCCAAACAAAGACAGTTTCAGTTCTGAGAGTTTCACCTGCCAGCTGCTAATGTGTTGCGAGCATTCTTGCTGACCGCACAAGGCGGCATCCAGCCTACGTCCAACCGCCTGCGTTGGTGGTATAGTGGTGAGCATAGCTGCCTTCCAAGCAGTTGACCCGGGTTCGATTCCCCGCCAGCGCATTGCCTTTTGTACGGCCAACTCCTTCTGTAACTCGTGGCTGGAGCAAAACTTTTGTATGGGTCTTTGGGCAGCGGTAAAGGACTAGGTCTCCCCGTCGGGGAATCGAACCCCGGTCTTCCGCGTGACAGGCGGAGATACTGTCCACTATACTAACGAGGAGTTGCAGAGACAGGTAGTCCTCCCAGATCAGTGCGACTGCAGCTCGCTGCAAACAGCCTTCCCATTTTCAGGAACGGCCTCATTTTAGGCCATCGCTTCACAAGGAGCCAGTGCAGCCCAAAAAATCATCTAATACTATTTAAATATGAAGTGTCTGTATAAAAGGTGTTACGGTATTAAAGTAGAGAGCTTGTTTTTTAATAAAAAGCTTGGTAGGTCAGGTCAATAAGTTCATGCGTTTTTTGTTTCTTTTTCAGTGCCGGGTCCAAACAAAGACAGTTTCAGTTCTGAGAGTTTCACCTGCCAGCTGCTAATGTGTTGCGAGCATTCTTGCTGACCGCACAAGCCGGCATCCAGCCTACGTCCAACCGCCTGCATTGGTGGTATAGTGGTGAGCATAGCTGCCTTCCAAGCAGTTGACCCGGGTTCGATTCCCGGCCAACGCATTACCTTTTGTACGGCCAACTCCTTCTGTAACTCGTGGCTGGAGCAAAACTTTTGTATGGGTCTTTGGGCAGCAGTAAAGGACTAGGTCTCCCCGTCGGGGAATCGAACCCCGGTCTTCCGCGTGACAGGCGGAGATACTGTCCACTATACTAACGAGGAGTTGCAGAGACAGGTAGTCCTCCCCGATCAGCGCGACTGCAGCTCGCTGCAAACAGCCTTCCCATTTTCAGGAACGGCCTCATTTTAGGCCATTGCTTCACAAGGAGCCAGTGCAGCCGAAAAAATCATCTAATACTATTTAAATATGAAGTGTCTGTATAAAAGGTGTTACGTTATTAAAGTAGAGAGCTTGTTTTTTAATAAAAAGCTTGGTAGGTCAGGTCAATAAGTTCATGCGTTTTTTGTTTCTTTTTCTGTGCCGGGTCCAAACAAAGAGAGATTCAGTTCTGAGAGTTTCACCTGCCAGCTGCTAATGTGTTGCGAGCATTCTTGCTGACCGCACAAGCCGGCATCCAGCCGCCTGCGTTGGTGGTATAGTGGTGAGCATAGCTGCCTTCCAAGCAGTTGACCCGGGTTCGATTCCCGGCCAACGCATTGCCTTTTGTACGGCCAACTCCTTCTGTAACTCGTGGCTGGAGCAAAACTTTTGTATGGGTCTTTGGGCAGCAGTAAAGGACTAGGTCTAACCGTCGGGGAATCGAACCCCGGTCTTCCGCGTGACAGGCGGAGATACTGTCCACTATACTAACGAGGAGTTGCAGAGACAGGTAGTCCTCCCCGATCAGCGCGACTGCAGCTCGCTGCAAACAGCCTTCCCATTTTCAGGAACGGCCTCATTTTAGGCCATTGCTTCACAAGGAGCCAGTGCAGCCGAAAAAATCATCTAATACTATTTAAATATGAAGTGTCTGTATAAAAGGTGTTACGTTATTAAAGTAGAGAGCTTGTTTTTTAATAAAAAGCTTGGTAGGTCAGGTCAATAAGTTCATGCGTTTTTTGTTTCTTTTTCTGTGCCGGGTCCAAACAAAGAGAGATTCAGTTCTGAGAGTTTCACCTGCCAGCTGCTAATGTGTTGCGAGCATTCTTGCTGACCGCACAAGCCGGCATCCAGCCGCCTGCGTTGGTGGTATAGTGGTGAGCATAGCTGCCTTCCAAGCAGTTGACCCGGGTTCGATTCCCGGCCAACGCATTGCCTTTTGTACGGCCAACTCCTTCTGTAACTCGTGGCTGGAGCAAAACTTTTGTATGGGTCTTTGGGCAGCAGTAAAGGAATAGGTCTCCCCGTCGGGGAATCGAACCCCGGTCTTCCGCGTGACAGGCGGAGATACTGTCCACTATACTAACGAGGATTTGCAGAGACAGGTAGTCCTCCCCGATCAGCGCGACTGCAGCTCGCTGCAAACAGCCTTCCCATTTTCAGGAACGGCCTTGTGCGTCATTTTAGGCCATCGCTTCACAAGGAGCCAGTGCAGCCGAAAAAATCATCTAATACTATTTAAATATGAAGTGTCTGTATAAAAGGTGTTACGTTATTAAAGTAGAGAGCTTGTTTTTTAATAAAAAGCTTGGTAGGTCAGGTCAATAAGTTCATGCGTTTTTTGTTTCTTTTTCAGTGCCGGGTCCAAACAAAGACAGTTTCAGTTCTGAGAGTTTCACCTGCCAGCTGCTAATGTGTTGCGAGCATTCTTGCTGACCGCACAAGCCGGCATCCAGCCTACGTCCAACCGCCTGCGTTGGTGGTATAGTGGTGAGCATAGCTGCCTTCCAAGCAGTTGACCCGGGTTCGATTCCCGGCCAACGCATTGCCTTTTGTACGGCCAACTCCTTCTGTAACTCGTGGCTGGAGCAAAACTTTTGTATGGGTCTTTGGGCAGCAGTAAAGGACTAGGTCTAACCGTCGGGGAATCGAACCCCGGTCTTCCGCGTGACAGGCGGAGATACTGTCCACTATACTAACGAGGAGTTGCAGAGACAGGTAGTCCTCCCCGATCAGCGCGACTGCAGCTCGCTGCAAACAGCCTTCCCATTTTCAGGAACGGCCTCATTTTAGGCCATTGCTTCACAAGGAGCCAGTGCAGCCGAAAAAATCATCTAATACTATTTAAATATGAAGTGTCTGTATAAAAGGTGTTACGTTATTAAAGTAGAGAGCTTGTTTTTTAATAAAAAGCTTGGTAGGTCAGGTCAATAAGTTCATGCGTTTTTTGTTTCTTTTTCTGTGCCGGGTCCAAACAAAGAGAGATTCAGTTCTGAGAGTTTCACCTGCCAGCTGCTAATGTGTTGCGAGCATTCTTGCTGACCGCACAAGCCGGCATCCAGCCGCCTGCGTTGGTGGTATAGTGGTGAGCATAGCTGCCTTCCAAGCAGTTGACCCGGGTTCGATTCCCGGCCAACGCATTGCCTTTTGTACGGCCAACTCCTTCTGTAACTCGTGGCTGGAGCAAAACTTTTGTATGGGTCTTTGGGCAGCAGAAAAGGACTAGGTCTCCCCGTCGGGGAATCGAACCCCGGTCTTCCGCGTGACAGGCGGAGATACTGTCCACTATACTAACGAGGAGTTGCAGAGACAGGTAGTCCTCGCCGATCAGTGCGACTGCAGCTCGCTGCAAACAGCCTTCCCATTTTCAGGAACGGCCTCGTGCGTCATTTTAGGCCATCGCTTCACAAGGAGCCAGTGCAGCCCAAAAAATCATCTAATACTATTTAAATATGAAGTGTCTGTATAAAAGGTGTTAGGTTATTAAAGTAGAGAGCTTGTTTTTTAATAAAAAGCTTGGTAGGTCAGGTCAATAAGTTCATGCGTTTTTTGTTTCTTTTTCAGTGCCGGGTCCAAACAAAGACAGTTTCAGTTCTGAGAGTTTCACCTGCCAGCTGCTAATGTGTTGCGAGCATTCTTGCTGACCGCACAAGGCGGCATCCAGCCTACGTCCAACCGCCTGCGTTGGTGGTATAGTGGTGAGCATAGCTGCCTTCCAAGCAGTTGACCCGGGTTCGATTCCCCGCCAGCGCATTGCCTTTTGTACGGCCAACTCCTTCTGTAACTCGTGGCTGGAGCAAAACTTTTGTATGGGTCTTTGGGCAGCGGTAAAGGACTAGGTCTCCCCGTCGGGGAATCGAACCCCGGTCTTCCGCGTGACAGGCGGAGATACTGTCCACTATACTAACGAGGAGTTGCAGAGACAGGTAGTCCTCCCAGATCAGTGCGACTGCAGCTCGCTGCAAACAGCCTTCCCATTTTCAGGAACGGCCTCATTTTAGGCCATCGCTTCACAAGGAGCCAGTGCAGCCCAAAAAATCATCTAATACTATTTAAATATGAAGTGTCTGTATAAAAGGTGTTACGGTATTAAAGTAGAGAGCTTGTTTTTTAATAAAAAGCTTGGTAGGTCAGGTCAATAAGTTCATGCGTTTTTTGTTTCTTTTTCAGTGCCGGGTCCAAACAAAGACAGTTTCAGTTCTGAGAGTTTCACCTGCCAGCTGCTAATGTGTTGCGAGCATTCTTGCTGACCGCACAAGCCGGCATCCAGCCTACGTCCAACCGCCTGCATTGGTGGTATAGTGGTGAGCATAGCTGCCTTCCAAGCAGTTGACCCGGGTTCGATTCCCGGCCAACGCATTACCTTTTGTACGGCCAACTCTTTCTGTAACTCGTGGCTGGAGCAAAACTTTTGTATGGGTCTTTGGGCAGCAGTAAAGGACTAGGTCTCCCCGTCGGGGAATCGAACCCCGGTCTTCCGCGTGACAGGCGGAGATACTGTCCACTATACTAACGAGGAGTTGCAGAGACAGGTAGTCCTCCCCGATCAGCGCGACTGCAGCTCGCTGCAAACAGCCTTCCCATTTTCAGGAACGGCCTCATTTTAGGCCATTGCTTCACAAGGAGCCAGTGCAGCCGAAAAAATCATCTAATACTATTTAAATATGAAGTGTCTGTATAAAAGGTGTTACGTTATTAAAGTAGAGAGCTTGTTTTTTAATAAAAAGCTTGGTAGGTCAGGTCAATAAGTTCATGCGTTTTTTGTTTCTTTTTCTGTGCCGGGTCCAAACAAAGAGAGATTCAGTTCTGAGAGTTTCACCTGCCAGCTGCTAATGTGTTGCGAGCATTCTTGCTGACCGCACAAGCCGGCATCCAGCCGCCTGCGTTGGTGGTATAGTGGTGAGCATAGCTGCCTTCCAAGCAGTTGACCCGGGTTCGATTCCCGGCCAACGCATTGCCTTTTGTACGGCCAACTCCTTCTGTAACTCGTGGCTGGAGCAAAACTTTTGTATGGGTCTTTGGGCAGCAGTAAAGGACTAGGTCTAACCGTCGGGGAATCGAACCCCGGTCTTCCGCGTGACAGGCGGAGATACTGTCCACTATACTAACGAGGAGTTGCAGAGACAGGTAGTCCTCCCCGATCAGCGCGACTGCAGCTCGCTGCAAACAGCCTTCCCATTTTCAGGAACGGCCTCATTTTAGGCCATTGCTTCACAAGGAGCCAGTGCAGCCGAAAAAATCATCTAATACTATTTAAATATGAAGTGTCTGTATAAAAGGTGTTACGTTATTAAAGTAGAGAGCTTGTTTTTTAATAAAAAGCTTGGTAGGTCAGGTCAATAAGTTCATGCGTTTTTTGTTTCTTTTTCTGTGCCGGGTCCAAACAAAGAGAGATTCAGTTCTGAGAGTTTCACCTGCCAGCTGCTAATGTGTTGCGAGCATTCTTGCTGACCGCACAAGCCGGCATCCAGCCGCCTGCGTTGGTGGTATAGTGGTGAGCATAGCTGCCTTCCAAGCAGTTGACCCGGGTTCGATTCCCGGCCAACGCATTGCCTTTTGTACGGCCAACTCCTTCTGTAACTCGTGGCTGGAGCAAAACTTTTGTATGGGTCTTTGGGCAGCAGTAAAGGAATAGGTCTCCCCGTCGGGGAATCGAACCCCGGTCTTCCGCGTGACAGGCGGAGATACTGTCCACTATACTAACGAGGAGTTGCAGAGACAGGTAGTCCTCCCCGATCAGCGCGACTGCAGCTCGCTGCAAACAGCCTTCCCATTTTCAGGAACGGCCTTGTGCGTCATTTTAGGCCATCGCTTCACAAGGAGCCAGTGCAGCCGAAAAAATCATCTAATACTATTTAAATATGAAGTGTCTGTATAAAAGGTGTTACGTTATTAAAGTAGAGAGCTTGTTTTTTAATAAAAAGCTTGGTAGGTCAGGTCAATAAGTTCATGCGTTTTTTGTTTCTTTTTCAGTGCCGGGTCCAAACAAAGACAGTTTCAGTTCTGAGAGTTTCACCTGCCAGCTGCTAATGTGTTGCGAGCATTCTTGCTGACCGCACAAGCCGGCATCCAGCCTACGTCCAACCGCCTGCGTTGGTGGTATAGTGGTGAGCATAGCTGCCTTCCAAGCAGTTGACCCGGGTTCGATTCCCGGCCAACGCATTGCCTTTTGTACGGCCAACTCCTTCTGTAACTCGTGGCTGGAGCAAAACTTTTGTATGGGTCTTTGGGCAGCAGTAAAGGACTAGGTCTAACCGTCGGGGAATCGAACCCCGTTCTTCCGCGTGACAGGCGGAGATACTGTCCACTATACTAACGAGGAGTTGCAGAGACAGGTAGTCCTCCCCGATCAGCGCGACTGCAGCTCGCTGCAAACAGCCTTCCCATTTTCAGGAACGGCCTCATTTTAGGCCATTGCTTCACAAGGAGCCAGTGCAGCCGAAAAAATCATCTAATACTATTTAAATATGAAGTGTCTGTATAAAAGGTGTTACGTTATTAAAGTAGAGAGCTTGTTTTTTAATAAAAAGCTTGGTAGGTCAGGTCAATAAGTTCATGCGTTTTTTGTTTCTTTTTCTGTGCCGGGTCCAAACAAAGAGAGATTCAGTTCTGAGAGTTTCACCTGCCAGCTGCTAATGTGTTGCGAGCATTCTTGCTGACCGCACAAGCCGGCATCCAGCCGCCTGCGTTGGTGGTATAGTGGTGAGCATAGCTGCCTTCCAAGCAGTTGACCCGGGTTCGATTCCCGGCCAACGCATTGCCTTTTGTACGGCCAACTCCTTCTGTAACTCGTGGCTGGAGCAAAACTTTTGTATGGGTCTTTGGGCAGCAGAAAAGGACTAGGTCTCCCCGTCGGGGAATCGAACCCCGGTCTTCCGCGTGACAGGCGGAGATACTGTCCACTATACTAACGAGGAGTTGCAGAGACAGGTAGTCCTCGCCGATCAGTGCGACTGCAGCTCGCTGCAAACAGCCTTCCCATTTTCAGGAACGGCCTCGTGCGTCATTTTAGGCCATCGCTTCACAAGGAGCCAGTGCAGCCCAAAAAATCATCTAATACTATTTAAATATGAAGTGTCTGTATAAAAGGTGTTACGTTATTAAAGTAGAGAGCTTGTTTTTTAATAAAAAGCTTGGTAGGTCAGGTCAATAAGTTCATGCGTTTTTTGTTTCTTTTTCAGTGCCGGGTCCAAACAAAGACAGTTTCAGTTCTGAGAGTTTCACCTGCCAGCTGCTAATGTGTTGCGAGCATTCTTGCTGACCGCACAAGGCGGCATCCAGCCTACGTCCAACCGCCTGCGTTGGTGGTATAGTGGTGAGCATAGCTGCCTTCCAAGCAGTTGACCCGGGTTTGATTCCCCGCCAGCGCATTGCCTTTTGTACGGCCAACTCCTTCTGTAACTCGTGGCTGGAGCAAAACTTTTGTATGGGTCTTTGGGCAGCGGTAAAGGACTAGGTCTCCCCGTCGGGGAATCGAACCCCGGTCTTCCGCGTGACAGGCGGAGATACTGTCCACTATACTAACGAGGAGTTGCAGAGACAGGTAGTCCTCCCAGATCAGTGCGACTGCAGCTCGCTGCAAACAGCCTTCCCATTTTCAGGAACGGCCTCATTTTAGGCCATCGCTTCACAAGGAGCCAGTGCAGCCCAAAAAATCATCTAATACTATTTAAATATGAAGTGTCTGTATAAAAGGTGTTACGGTATTAAAGTAGAGAGCTTGTTTTTTAATAAAAAGCTTGGTAGGTCAGGTCAATAAGTTCATGCGTTTTTTGTTTCTTTTTCAGTGCCGGGTCCAAACAAAGACAGTTTCAGTTCTGAGAGTTTCACCTGCCAGCTGCTAATGTGTTGCGAGCATTCTTGCTGACCGCACAAGCCGGCATCCAGCCTACGTCCAACCGCCTGCATTGGTGGTATAGTGGTGAGCATAGCTGCCTTCCAAGCAGTTGACCCGGGTTCGATTCCCGGCCAACGCATTACCTTTTGTACGGCCAACTCCTTCTGTAACTCGTGGCTGGAGCAAAACTTTTGTATGGGTCTTTGGGCAGCAGTAAAGGACTAGGTCTACCCGTCGGGGAATCGAACCCCGGTCTTACGCGTGACAGGCGGAGATACTGTCCACTATACTAACGAGGAGTTGCAGAGACAGGTAGTCCTCCCCGATCAGCGCGACTGCAGCTCGCTGCAAACAGCCTTCCCATTTTCAGGAACGGCCTCATTTTAGGCCATTGCTTCACAAGGAGCCAGTGCAGCCGAAAAAATCATCTAATACTATTTAAATATGAAGTGTCTGTATAAAAGGTGTTACGTTATTAAAGTAGAGAGCTTGTTTTTTAATAAAAAGCTTGGTAGGTCAGGTCAATAAGTTCATGCGTTTTTTGTTTCTTTTTCTGTGCCGGGTCCAAACAAAGAGAGATTCAGTTCTGAGAGTTTCACCTGCCAGCTGCTAATGTGTTGCGAGCATTCTTGCTGACCGCACAAGCCGGCATCCAGCCGCCTGCGTTGGTGGTATAGTGGTGAGCATAGCTGCCTTCCAAGCAGTTGACCCGGGTTCGATTCCCGGCCAACGCATTGCCTTTTGTACGGCCAACTCCTTCTGTAACTCGTGGCTGGAGCAAAACTTTTGTATGGGTCTTTGGGCAGCAGAAAAGGACTAGGTCTCCCCGTCGGGGAATCAAACCCCGGTCTTCCGCGTGACAGGCGGAGATACTGTCCACTATACTAACGAGGAGTTGCAGAGACAGGTAGTCCTCGCCGATCAGTGCGACTGCAGCTCGCTGCAAACAGCCTTCCCATTTTCAGGAACGGCCTCATTTTAGGCCATCGCTTCACAAGGAGCCAGTGCAGCCCAAAAAATCATCTAATACTATTTAAATATGAAGTGTCTGTATAAAAGGTGTTACGTTATTAAAGTAGAGAGCTTGTTTTTTAATAAAAAGCTTGGTAGGTCAGGTCAATAAGTTCATGCGTTTTTTGTTTCTTTTTCAGTGCCGGGTCCAAACAAAGACAGTTTCAGTTCTGAGAGTTTCACCTGCCAGCTGCTAATGTGTTGCGAGCATTCTTGCTGACCGCACAAGCCGGCATCCAGCCTACGTCCAACCGCCTGCGTTGGTGGTATAGTGGTGAGCATAGCTGCCTTCCAAGCAGTTGACCCGGGTTCGATTCCCGGCCAACGCATTGCCTTTTGTACGGCCAACTCCTTCTGTAACTCGTGGCTGGAGCAAAACTTTTGTATGGGTCTTTGGGCAGCAGAAAAGGACTAGGTCTCCCCGTCGGGGAATCGAACCCCGGTCTTCCGCGTGACAGGCGGAGATACTGTCCACTATACTAACGAGGAGTTGCAGAGACAGGTAGTCCTCGCCGATCAGTGCGACTGCAGCTCGCTGCAAACAGCCTTCCCATTTTCAGGAACGGCCTCGTGCGTCATTTTAGGCCATCGCTTCACAAGGAGCCAGTGCAGCCCAAAAAATCATCTAATACTATTTAAATATGAAGTGTCTGTATAAAAGGTGTTACGTTATTAAAGTAGAGAGCTTGTTTTTTAATAAAAAGCTTGGTAGGTCAGGTCAATAAGTTCATGCGTTTTTTGTTTCTTTTTCAGTGCCGGGTCCAAACAAAGACAGTTTCAGTTCTGAGAGTTTCACCTGCCAGCTGCTAATGTGTTGCGAGCATTCTTGCTGACCGCACAAGGCGGCATCCAGCCTACGTCCAACCGCCTGCGTTGGTGGTATAGTGGTGAGCATAGCTGCCTTCCAAGCAGTTGACCCGGGTTTGATTCCCCGCCAGCGCATTGCCTTTTGTACGGCCAACTCCTTCTGTAACTCGTGGCTGGAGCAAAACTTTTGTATGGGTCTTTGGGCAGCGGTAAAGGACTAGGTCTCCCCGTCGGGGAATCGAACCCCGGTCTTCCGCGTGACAGGCGGAGATACTGTCCACTATACTAACGAGGAGTTGCAGAGACAGGTAGTCCTCCCAGATCAGTGCGACTGCAGCTCGCTGCAAACAGCCTTCCCATTTTCAGGAACGGCCTCATTTTAGGCCATCGCTTCACAAGGAGCCAGTGCAGCCCAAAAAATCATCTAATACTATTTAAATATGAAGTGTCTGTATAAAAGGTGTTACGGTATTAAAGTAGAGAGCTTGTTTTTTAATAAAAAGCTTGGTAGGTCAGGTCAATAAGTTCATGCGTTTTTTGTTTCTTTTTCAGTGCCGGGTCCAAACAAAGACAGTTTCAGTTCTGAGAGTTTCACCTGCCAGCTGCTAATGTGTTGCGAGCATTCTTGCTGACCGCACAAGCCGGCATCCAGCCTACGTCCAACCGCCTGCATTGGTGGTATAGTGGTGAGCATAGCTGCCTTCCAAGCAGTTGACCCGGGTTCGATTCCCGGCCAACGCATTACCTTTTGTACGGCCAACTCCTTCTGTAACTCGTGGCTGGAGCAAAACTTTTGTATGGGTCTTTGGGCAGCAGTAAAGGACTAGGTCTCCCCGTCGGGGAATCGAACCCCGGTCTTCCGCGTGACAGGCGGAGATACTGTCCACTATACTAACGAGGAGTTGCAGAGACAGGTAGTCCTCCCCGATCAGCGCGACTGCAGCTCGCTGCAAACAGCCTTCCCATTTTCAGGAACGGCCTCATTTTAGGCCATTGCTTCACAAGGAGCCAGTGCAGCCGAAAAAATCATCTAATACTATTTAAATATGAAGTGTCTGTATAAAAGGTGTTACGTTATTAAAGTAGAGAGCTTGTTTTTTAATAAAAAGCTTGGTAGG
The DNA here is from genome assembly GCF_965113295.1 of Leuciscus leuciscus. Classification (NCBI taxonomy): domain Eukaryota; kingdom Metazoa; phylum Chordata; class Actinopteri; order Cypriniformes; family Leuciscidae; genus Leuciscus; species Leuciscus leuciscus. The sequence continues at coordinate 28,927,486 of NC_138728.1, read as the reverse complement.
TCAGGTCAATAAGTTCATGCGTTTTTTGTTTCTTTTTCTGTGCCGGGTCCAAACAAAGAGAGATTCAGTTCTGAGAGTTTCACCTGCCAGCTGCTAATGTGTTGCGAGCATTCTTGCTGACCGCACAAGCCGGCATCCAGCCGCCTGCGTTGGTGGTATAGTGGTGAGCATAGCTGCCTTCCAAGCAGTTGACCCGGGTTCGATTCCCGGCCAACGCATTGCCTTTTGTACGGCCAACTCCTTCTGTAACTCGTGGCTGGAGCAAAACTTTTGTATGGGTCTTTGGGCAGCAGAAAAGGACTAGGTCTCCCCGTCGGGGAATCAAACCCCGGTCTTCCGCGTGACAGGCGGAGATACTGTCCACTATACTAACGAGGAGTTGCAGAGACAGGTAGTCCTCGCCGATCAGTGCGACTGCAGCTCGCTGCAAACAGCCTTCCCATTTTCAGGAACGGCCTCATTTTAGGCCATCGCTTCACAAGGAGCCAGTGCAGCCCAAAAAATCATCTAATACTATTTAAATATGAAGTGTCTGTATAAAAGGTGTTACGTTATTAAAGTAGAGAGCTTGTTTTTTAATAAAAAGCTTGGTAGGTCAGGTCAATAAGTTCATGCGTTTTTTGTTTCTTTTTCAGTGCCGGGTCCAAACAAAGACAGTTTCAGTTCTGAGAGTTTCACCTGCCAGCTGCTAATGTGTTGCGAGCATTCTTGCTGACCGCACAAGCCGGCATCCAGCCTACGTCCAACCGCCTGCGTTGGTGGTATAGTGGTGAGCATAGCTGCCTTCCAAGCAGTTGACCCGGGTTCGATTCCCGGCCAACGCATTGCCTTTTGTACGGCCAACTCCTTCTGTAACTCGTGGCTGGAGCAAAACTTTTGTATGGGTCTTTGGGCAGCAGAAAAGGACTAGGTCTCCCCGTCGGGGAATCGAACCCCGGTCTTCCGCGTGACAGGCGGAGATACTGTCCACTATACTAACGAGGAGTTGCAGAGACAGGTAGTCCTCCCCGATCAGCGCGACTGCAGCTCGCTGCAAACAGCCTTCCCATTTTCAGGAACGGCCTCATTTTAGGCCATCGCTTCACAAGGAGCCAGTGCAGCCCAAAAAATCATCTAATACTATTTAAATATGAAGTGTCTGTATAAAAGGTGTTACGTTATTAAAGTAGAGAGCTTGTTTTTTAATAAAAAGCTTGGTAGGTCAGGTCAATAAGTTCATGCGTTTTTTGTTTCTTTTTCAGTGCCGGGTCCAAACAAAGACAGTTTCAGTTCTGAGAGTTTCACCTGCCAGCTGCTAATGTGTTGCGAGCATTCTTGCTGACCGCACAAGCCGGCATCCAGCCTACGTCCAACCGCCTGCGTTGGTGGTATAGTGGTGAGCATAGCTGCCTTCCAAGCAGTTGACCCGGGTTCGATTCCCGGCCAACGCATTGCCTTTTGTACGGCCAACTCCTTCTGTAACTCGTGGCTGGAGCAAAACTTTTGTATGGGTCTTTGGGCAGCAGTAAAGGACTACGTCTCCCCGTCGGGGAATCGAACCCCGGTCTTCCGCGTGACAGGCGGAGATACTGTCCACTATACTAACGAGGCGTTGCAGAGACAGGTAGTCCTCCCCGATCAGCGCGACTGCAGCTCGCTGCAAACAGCCTTCCCATTTTCAGGAACGGCCTCGTGCGTCATTTTAGGCCATCGCTTCGCAAGGAGCCAGTGCAGCCAAAAAAATCATCTAATACTCATATAATCCTCTGAAAATAACTCAACATACAGCCATTATTGTCAAAATAGCTGGCAACAAAAGTGAGTACACCCTAAGTAATAGCTGTAGATATCATACAAATATTTTTGAGTTGTTTTGGGTCAATTCATGTACCCCAGGGGGTAAACCTGGTTTCGAGGGAGAGGGGAGAATTATCAGATATCTTGAAGAGACATCACCCAAAGCGGAGAACAGGATCTAAGTTCTCAATCTTTCTCATAATACCAATGACTGTAATGAAATTAAGACCATTTTACCAATCGCACTGAGACATTTAAAATGATACCAAACATGAAAAGGAAAAACAATAGATTCACAAGATACCTCATATGTGATATATAGACAATCACAGTGAACTTTTAGTGACTTGAGGAGGGAGAGGGGGGATGCATATATAAACAAGGAGATACAGTTTTTTACAATCACTTTGTTACTATTTTCAGTAACCTTGATGTCATTTTTCACAACTCTAGACACAAAACTCAAAACGGTTATCACTTGTAACACAGGCTGTCTAATGTTCAAAACATTGCATTGTGCATTCACATCTTTAAAGAAATCTTGCTCTTGCACAATCATTGGTTCAAAAAACAAATTTACTGTGAAATACCATTGAAACATAACTATAGATCACCCACACACAAGCAACAGATAGTTTCACTGTGTCATTGATCATACAATCATTAAATATTGAAGAACAAAATAGGTGATACAGGTTTCATTATGGTACTACATGTACAGTAAATACATCTCTGTAAAAGTACTGCAGTAGTAGAGAGAATACTGCAGACACAGTGGAATCATTGAACAAAGTTTGTAATATATTGATGTACAATCACAACATAGGTTTATTTGAATCAAAGCAAAAATAATTAGCTATGAAATTGAAAATAAAAGACAGTACTGTAAAACATCAAATGCAGTGTTCCTCAACTTGCTTGCTTGTACTGTAAGAAACAAAACAGGAGTGATTACTGTACTTCTACATTGTCATCAACTCTGTGTTGTGGATTTGGCCACAAGTTCTCATCTACATCACAATGGATGTTTTCATTAGCCAAACATCTTGGAAAAAACCTTCGGGCATGGCGAATCCAGGCCTGACACTGGTCTGCTGTGATGTCATTGCAGGCATCATCCATGGCCTGGAGAAGAGTGACTTGTTCATGAGGGTGCCTATCATGAACCTTCCATCTCCATGCGGAGAAAAATTCCTCAATCAGGTTAAGGAAGGGCGAGTATGGGGGTAAATATAGGGTGGTAAATTGTGCATGGGCCTGAAACCATGCTTGCACCACATGAGCATGATGGAACCTGACATTGTCCCACACAATGACATAGGTCACACCTTCAGCTCTACAAACCTGATCGAGCTCATCAAGAAAGGTGACAAGGAGAGCTGCATTATATGGTCCAATATGAGGTCTGCGTCCCACGACACCATCTTCTGATATAGCCGCACACATGGTAATGTTGTCGTTGTCCCACGCCCCACGTTGTCCAGGTACTTGGATGGTTGCCCGCTGGCCAATGAAATTCCGACCTCTCCTTGTCTTGGCCAGATTAAAACCTGCCTCATCCAAATATATGAATTTGTGATGGTAATCATCAGCATCCAGCTCCATCACACTCTAAAATTACATTTTGGAAAGAGATTACTGTACAATGTAGAATTTTTGGGAATGTTTTTACAACAGCCATCTTGAAACTGAACTTACCTGGACATACTCAGTCCTCATTTGCTTCACTGTCTGCATTTCTTTCGAAAGGCACACGGTATAGTTGTTTTATAGATACCTGGTGCCTTTTCAGTATGCGTGCAATAGTCGGCAAATTATGGATCCCACATTGTTGAACATGTCTCCATTGTCCAAGATATGCTGGCGAATTTCTGTAAGGCGAATATCATTTCTGGCCCGAACCAAATCGACCACAGCCTGCTCTTGTTGGTCAGTTAGAATTTTGCCTCTGCCTCCACTATTTGGCCTGGTCACAATTCTACAGGGAACATTAGAGTAAGAAGACACTTCAATCAATCAATCAAATTTTATTTTTAGAGCGCCTTACAACCGCCAAAAGGTGCACAAGGCGCTTTCCAGTAAAAGCATCAATAGACAACAGAAAATAAAACACAAATATACATAAAAAATAGCAGTCGAGTCAGAGTTACGTAACACAGTTACGTGTTAAAAGCTTGTCTGAACAGATGTGTTTTCAACTGCGATTTAAAAACACTCAACACGGTGATGCTTCGTAGGAGTGTTGGTAAAGCGTTCCACAGATTAGGGCCCTGGACGGCAAATGACCGGCCTCCAAACTTTTTATATTTCAATTTGGGAGTGACCAGAGAGGTGTGTTCAGAGGAGCGGAGAGTTCTGGATGGTTGGTAGACCGTTACTAAATCGGCTAGGTAGACCGGGGCCAGACCATTGATGGCCTTGAACACGAACAGCAGGACCTTATACTCCACCCTAAACCGCACCAGGAGCCAGTGGAGCGAGCGGAGGACTGGGGTGATGTGTGAGCGATTGGAGGTGTTGGTGAGGAGACGTGCTGCCACGTTTTGAACCAGTTGAAGCCGATTAAGGAGTGATTGATTAAGTCCAGTGTAGAGGGCATTGCAGTAGTCTATCCTCGAGCTGATAAAGGCATGAATGGCTTTTTCAAGGTCAGCTCGGGACAAGAATGGTTTGACCTTACTGAGAAGCCTTAGCTGGTAAAAGCTCGCCTTAACAACTGCACTAATCTGTTTATCATACTGCAAATTTTTGTCAAAAATAACACCCAAGTTACGCACAGTGGGTGCAAACTGAGGTGTTAGAGGACCAAAACTGAGAGAACTGTTGGGTGAGTCAGGGCTGAACAGGATGTACTCAGTCTTTCCTTCATTCAGAAGGAAATTCTGGGAAAGCCACTGCTTGATGTCCTGAAGGCAGTTATAAAGGGGGTCCAGCGCAGAACGATTGTTCAGAATCACAGGAAGGTAGATCTGGAGGTCGTCTGCATAGAAATGAAAATGAACGTTATGATTGGAGATGAGTTGTCCAAGTGGCAGCATATAGAGAGAGAACAGAACAGGACCGAGAATGGATCCTTGAGGCACACCGGATGACAGAGGGGCAGATGAGGAGGAAAAGTCGTCGAGCATTACTGAAAAAGTTCTGTTAGTGAGATATGAGGAGAACCAATTGAGCACTGCGCCCTGCAGAACAACAACATGTTGTAGACGGGAGATGAGGATGGCATGATCCACGGTGTCAAATGCAGCGGTAAGGTCCAGTAGCACCAAAACCACAGAGCTTTTACTGTCCAGAGCTCCAAGAATGTCATCATGGACCCTCAGTAACGCTGATTCAGTGCTATGTCTAGACCTGAAACCGGACTGAAATTTATCACTAATGACGTGCAGTTGTAGGTGAGACTGAAGCTGGGAGAAAACAAGCTTCTCCATCAACTTAGACAGAAGTGACAGGTGAGATATTGGTCGAAAATTGGACAATATCTAGGTTGGGTTTCTTGAGCAGCGGTCTAACAATGGCGTGTTTGAGAGCAGTGGGAACAGTCTCCATACTAAGACAGCGGTCTATGAAGGAGACAAGAAAAGGACCTACGATGTCAATAGCCTCTTTCAAAATCCTGGCAGGAACAGCGTCTAGAGGGCAGGTGGTAGGCTTCAGCTCATGGACAGCTTTTTTGAGGTCCTCCAGAGTAACTGCATCAAAGTTCTCCAGCACGCATTGCATGCATTGAGCCAGGGGTCCAATGGACCTTTGTTCGTCTTTACCTTGTAGGGAGCAGGAGGAACAGCACAGATGTCAAACCATATGAGAGAGTGGTCAGAGATGGGAAAATCCAGGACCTCACAGGTTGACACTATCACCCCACGAGAGATAATAAGGTCAAGGGTGTGACCTAACCTATGAGTGGGACGGGATATGGACTGGGTAAGGTCCAATGAATCTAAAAGTGCCTTAAAATCATTAGCAGGTTTATCAGAGGGGCAGCAAACGTGAATGTTAAAATCACCACAGATTAGAATATTATCAAACTTTGCCAGAAACTCTGTCAGAAACTCTGAAAACTCATTTAAAAAATCCTTATTTAGCTTTGGTGGCCAGTAGATTACTGCACATAAGATAGGACAGGGTAGTGTGAGCACAAATGCTTGTAACTCAAAGCTGGAATACCCTCTAGTGGACAGCTGGCGGCATATCAAGGACTGTCTGTCTGTAGTAGCTATCCCCCCGCCCCTACCCATTTGCCGCGGGGTGTTTAGGTAAAGATAGCCAGAGGGGAGGAGTTCCGAAAAGGCACTGACGTCACCTGGGGGAAGCCAGGTTTCGGTGAGGAAAAACAAATCCAGATTGTGAGAGGAGATGACATCATTGAGGACAAATGTTTTGTTATTGAGCGATCTGGTGTTACATAATGCCATGCGGAACGTGGTCGAGTTGACAGGCGGCGATGTCACACGAGGAATTGGACGGAGGTTTCCTTGGACGCAACCCCGGGTAGATGTTTTGACGCGGCGGGGACACGGAAATGGAACGCCAGTGTTGGAATTAACCGGCCGAAGCCATCGGTAGCATTCCCATGATCTTCTAGCACTGCCAAGTCCTGATTGATTTTCACTCCTCGGTGACAGAGAATCCAGGTGAGTCCTCAGCCTGACATGTAATCCCCTTCTCCGACGCTTACTGCCTGGTAGCAGACAGACAGGGCGTCTCAGGTAAGAAGGAATTAATGTCAACAGTGGCGGTGGTGGTTTGAAGGACTGGGCATTTAAGAGGCGATTAGTTGTAAAACGCAATTCCAACAGCGTAGTGCGATCATAAACAATAATCGGCGAGACGGTAGCAAAAACAAACATGAAAAAACAGAGAAGCAAGTGGCAGGCCAAACATAGCGGCACCATCTTCAATGTCTCAGCAAGACACTTGGTCACATCACCTATCCTGTGATACACATTGGTATGCAGTCATTTGACAATTGAGAGTAGCATAACGTTTAGTGCATGCTGATAACTTACCGGTTCTCATTGCGGAAAGTTCTGATTATTGAGGCCACGGTTGACCTTCTGAGGTTTGGTTGTATCATTGTAGCCGCCTCAGTCATTGTCATGCCATGATTTATGACATGGTCTACAACTATTGCCTGAATTTCATTGGACCTACATAATATACTTTATGCTGTTGCTGCCACTGTCTTGGTCCGTGGCCTTGTCCTCTACCACGTTCCCCCACACCTCTCAAACGAGGCCCACGATCACCTCTCAGAAGGGGTGCCTGTCCCCTGCCATTCCTTTGACCAACACGTCTTCCTCCCACCCCTGCTTGACCTCCATTGTGACCTGGATCACCTGCTGGCTCCATGTTACGTATCACTATGCTCTTGCAATTGGATCCCAATCAACTCTTTATATACTCATTCCACAATGTGCACTCAATCATCAGTAACGAGTTGGCAGAATTGGACAAGCAATTACAAGGGCCTGCATCTATACAATGCCATACTGTCAATACTGTAAATAGTCTGAAAAGGTGGTACAGTATTTGGGACCATAGACACAGTGTCTGATGAAGTATTATGATAAAATATTAGGCTACATCCATAGATATTGTAGTCTAATTGGTTCATGCTCCACGCTAATTGGTGACAATAAATCTCGTTATCTTGAAACTTTCATGATTTAAACATGGAAGATTGTTTGTCTGTTTCCATACAACTATGCATTAAGAGTAATGCAACAGTTACTTATCATTGTGAGCAGTTGTATCAATTGATAGTTAGATCATTATAAGGAAATGAATAGACACTCATTTGAAATGTAATGTGTGAATTGCCTTTTGAAATAGTAGTACTTTGATGTTAAAGGGATAGTTCACCCAAAAATAATATTCTGTCATCATTTACTCACCCTCAAGTTTTTTCAAACCTGTATGAATTTCTTTTTTTCTGCTGAACACAAAAGAAGATATTTTGAAAAATGTCGGTAACCAAACAGTTGATGGACCCCAATGACTTCCATAGTAGGAAAAAAAAATACTATGGAAGTCAATGGGGTCCATCAACTGTTTGGTTACAGACATTTTTCAAAATATCTTCTTTTGTGTTCAGCAGAAAAAAGAAATTCATACAGGTTTGAAACAACTTGAGGGTGAGTAAATGATGACAGAATTTTTATTTTTGGGTGAACTATCCCTTTAAGTTGTGTCATATTGAACAGGTGATTTTTGCTGAATGAACAAATGATCTAAGTTTTATGTGTATTGTATCCAAGCAATTGAGAAAATGGTTAGAGTTTTGAAAAATGTGCATTTTGATCATTGGTTGTGAGTTTTGTGTCTAGAGTTGTGAAAAATGACATCAAGGTTCTGAAAATAGAACCAAAGTGATTGTAAAAAACTGTAAGTTTGGACAAGACAATGTCCTGTGCTCTTTCTTTGCGATCTTCTGTCCAGGCTGCGTTTTATTGCTGTATTGCAGGGTGAGTTTTATCTCAGCTTAGCAGGAAAATCAGTTCTTACAATGGAAATATTCAGAGGTGTAAAGTACTTGAGTAATTTTACTTGATTACTGTACTTAAGTATTATATTTTGAGATTTTTACTTTACTTGAGTACAATTAAAAATCAATACTTTTACTTTTACTTAATTACATTTTTTAGAAAAAAGTACTTTTTACTCCTTACAATTGAATTTAGTCAAAAAGTACTACGTTTTTGGAGATCACTTCATTCTATTTTCCCTTGCTATTACCAAACCAATTGAATTACGCTGATGCCCAGTTTAATTTAAATGTTATTTATTCTGCCAATGAGATTCGTTTTCACATTCCATGAAATTGGTCAGACATGTTCATTGGTCCTTTGGAAGTGACATCATGTCGCATCTATTACCACAATGCACAGCACCTTGACCTGGAAATTAGAGAAATTATAACAGTCAATCAGTGGAAGAAAATGGAGGAAGAACGTGATTCAGCTGTGAACACAGTCCAAAATCAGCCACAGTATCAAGAGCACCCATGGCCGTACCTTAGCGAATTCTTTTCTTTTAGTGGTATTAGTAAGGATTCATAAAAGATTAAATGTGTCCTTTGTCTCCCGCTTAATAAGGAAATATCGGCCTTCAAAAGATTTTTTTTTGCATGTTTTGACCTTGACGGCGCGCCTTTTGTAGGCCTATTTTCACTAATGCATGCGATTGACAATATAAGGCTCACGTAATAAAATGTTAGGAATGCATTTGTAATTGTCTGTAAATGATTTGCTATGGTAACGTTAGTAGGTCCACGGGAAATTTGCCGCCTATTGCAGTATTACTTTGAATCATAATCGTTCCGTGCTCTCATTGTGTTTGAATTCATGCACAACACAAGAAAAGATATCCATGAACTGATCCGAGAACCGAGAAAATGTGTTTCTGCTACAAGACCTGGATTACCAAAAATCATGTTGTATTGTCAAAACTAATGTAATGAAATCAATTCACCCTGTCATGTCAGCCTTACAGTCCTGTGTTTTTGTCAATATAATCAGAAAAACAAATTCATGTTTGATAGTCACTAAATGCTACTGTATTTCTAAAATCAACAAGTATTTAACATTATAAAAAGTGTGCAATTGGCTGCAAATGGCAGTTTTATTAATGCTGTAATCAGAGAGTGCATAAGTGTAATTGTTACATTTATATTGCATACAATATAAAGACATTTACATTTATATTGCATACAATATAAGGTACATCATTCAAGGACTTAATCCTTTCAGCACTGTTGATCTGCCATCATTTAAAGAGCTGATTAGTACACTGCAGCCTGGCAGTTCTGTCATTACAAGGCCTACTTTACGCTCCAAGATAGCTGAAGCTGCTCTGATCATGAAACAGAAAGTGACTGCTGCCATGAGTGAAGTTGAATGGATTGCAACCACAGTGGATTGTTGGAATGCACGTAGAAAGTAATTCATTGGTGTAACTGCTCACTGGATCAACCCTGAAAGTCTTGAAAGACATTCCGCTGCACTTGCCTGCAAAAGATTAAAGGGCTCTCATACTTTTGAGGTACTGGCCAGTGCCATGAATGATATCCACTCAGAGTATGAAATATGTGACAAGGTTGTTTGCACAACCACAGACAGTGGTTCCAACTTCCTGAAGGCTTTCAGAGTTTTTGGTGTGGAAAACAATGATATCGAGACTGAGGCAAGAAGGTGTGCAAGTAATGACACTGATTCTGAAGGCTGTGGTGAGGGAAGTGATGGTGTGGAATTCCAAAACGCCTCTCGAGTCCTGGACCATGACGATGGCTTCAAATTCCACCTACCAAAACATCAAAAGTGTGCCTGCTACATACTTAACCTAGTCTCAAGCGTTGATGCCCAAAAAGCTCTCTCAAATGAACACTACAAGAAACTCTACAGATCTGTCTTTGGCAAGTGCCAAGCTTTATGGAATAAAAGCAGCCGATCGGCTCTAGCAGCTGAAGCTGATGAAGCAGAAAGCAGGCTTCAGCTTTTAAGGCCAAACCAAACACGGTGGAATTCAACTTTCATGGCTGTTGACAGAATTCTTCAAATTTGCAAAAAAACAGGAGAAGGCGTACTTAGGAATATATGCACCTCTCTTGAGGTTCCAATGTAAGTGTTTTTCCCCTCTATTGATGTAAACAAATTTGGGTTGTTGTTGTATACTCTTTGATTATGATGATTTCTCCTGTAGGTTTAATCCAGCAGAAATGCTGTTCTTGACAGAGTGGGCCAACACAATGCGTCCAGTTGCAAAAGTACTCGACATCTTGCAAGCAGAAACGAATACACAGCTGGGGTGGCTGCTGCCTAGTGTCCATCAGTTAAGCTTGAAACTTCAGCGAATCCACCATTCTCTCAGGTACTGTGGCCCACTTGTGGATGCCCTACAACAAGGAATCCAAACACAATTCAAGTATATGTTTGAAGATACTGAGATCATCGCAGCTGCCATCCTTCTCCCTAAATTTCGGACCTCTTGGGCCATGTCCACACCAATACGTTTTAGTTTGAAAACGTATGTTTTTCTCTCCGTTTTGGCCTTCCGTCCACACTGAGACGGCGTTTTTATTACAGTTTTTCTCAAATGCTAAAACACAAAAGCCAATCCTCTAAACCAAATGACCAGTTGTCTAAACACATTTACTAAATCTAGCCATCATTTTCCAATATCATAAACACATTTCACATGAAGACACAATTCACAAAACACAATCCTCCGTTCTCATAAATCTTAACACATTTTTTGCAAGTTGCAAAAGAACTCTGCTCATATTCTCAAATGAAAGCTCATGTGATGCAAAATGCTTGCCACAGTCAGCAATATTTGAACACAATGAACACACCTGGCGTCAATCATTACACACAACGACTCAAAATTGAAGACACTTGTTGCTAATGCTGTGACCACATGTATAAAAGCAAGTTCAGAGTGCACAGTTTGCTGAAGATTCCAAACAAACACAATGGATGAAGGCAGAGTCAGGGGAAGCGGAATTTGAGTCAGAGGAGGGAGAAGAGCTGGCCATGGAAGAAGAGGAGCAGGCCAACGAGGAAGAGGAGTTCAAATCAGAGGAGGAAGAGGAGGAGGCCAACGAGGAAGAGGAGGAGGCCAACGAGGAAGAGGAGGAGGCCAACGAGGAAGAGGAGGAGGCCAACGAGGGAGAGGAGGAGGCCAACAAGGGAGAGAGGAGGAGGCCAACAAGGGAGAGGAGGAGGCCAACAAGGGAGAGGAGAAGGTCCAGGAGGGAGAGCAAGACAACCTCGCACCATCATTACGGACGAGATGCGAGCAACAGTCATTGACCATGTCATTGTCCATGGCATGACAATGGCTGAAGCAGGACTAAGAGTCCGTCCAAACCTGAGTAGGTTCACCGTGGCCACCATTATTAAGGCAATAGACAGAGTTCTCCGGCGCCAAAAGATGCGGATGAAACAGGTCTATAGGGTTCCCTTTGAGCGCAACTCTGCGCGACACAAAGACCTACGTTACGAGTATGTGCAAGTAAGTATACATCCATGTTCACAGTACAGTTAGTGGACATACTGTGTTGCTCAGTGGCCTACATTACGTCTGGACAATACTGTGCTACCTGATTGACTGTTGTTCTGAACACCTGTGCACTTTCACATTTTCACAGAGGATATTACAGTTGGACTCGATGGCCAGACCTCATGAGTACCTCTTCCTGGATGAGGCTGGCTTCAACCTGCAGAAACGAAGGCAAAGAGGCTGTAACATCATTGGCCAAAGAGCCATCACTGAGGTTCCTGGCCAACGGGGGGGTAATATTACTCTTTGTGCAGCCATGGGTTCGGATGGGCTTGTCCACCGGCATGCTGTCCTTGGGTCTTACAACACCCAACGTCTCCTCACCTTCCTAGAGGAGCTAAAAGACATCCTCCTGGACCGCCAACAACACCATCCTGGGCCCGCACATCACATTTATGTGATCATTTGGGACAACGTACGCTTCCACAGAACAAACCAAATCAGAGAGTGGTTCACCACCAACAGTAACCACTTTTTAAACGTCTGTCTGCCACCCTACTCCCCTTTCCTGAACCCTATAGAGGAGTTCTTCTCATCGTGGAGATGGAAGGTTTATGACAGACAACCATACACTAGAGAGAACCTCCTAAGGGCAATGGAGCTGGCCTGTGTTGACATCCCAGTGGAGGCCTTCCAAGGATGGATTCGCCATTCCAGGGCGTTTTTCCCGCGGTGCCTGGCAAGAGACAATATAGCCTGCGATGTGGATGAGGTGATGTGGCCCGATGCAGCTCAGCGACATGATGCCGCACAGTGATTGTGGTGTGAATAAAGTAAATAAAAAAAACTTCACACCCTGATCATGTTTTCAAGAGTACTGTTGTGTGCAATAGATTCTGTTTTTGCATTGAGTTGTGTTACAGTAGTGTACATGCAGAATTTACTATAGATTTATACTCTTTATATGAAACTCACAAATCTAAATGCCTAATCCTCTGCAGAGATCTAAGAAGATCCATTACTGTAAAGTTTCTAAAAATATGCATTGGCAGTTATGAAACAAAGAACCTTCTCACAAATTGAGCATTGTGTTTTCAATTGTTTTGCTGTAGTGTGTAATGATGTGTATAGTGTTTACATTTTTGAAAGCTTCGAGCTGCTCTTTTGGTGTGAAAGTTTGAGTTTTGAAGTGAGAAGGTGTGGTTGTGTTTAGAAAAGGGTGTTGTGTTTAGACATTGGGGAACATGGAGGAAACGTTTGTGAAATGTGTTTTAGCATTTGAGAAAAACTGTAATGAAAACGAAGCTTTTTTAAAATGCACTCCAAAGTGGATACATTTGAAAATGCCGTTTTTACGTTGTAGTGTGGACTGAAACCGGTGGTATTTAAAACTGATGACATAACAGATATTCATGTTTATACCAGTGTTGTGCCTGTTATGTGCTATTCACTTTCACACTGTTGCTAAAAATATTCTACATTGCACACTATTCATATCACAGTCCTGCAAAGATGACAGAATTCACTTACATTTGCTGTCCTGCGGCAATACATGAGAGCAGTTGCGTTTTAGACCAAACATATGGTGACTGCGTGCGACCTGGACCGCATCAGTGAATGGTGAGATATTTTACTAAATAAAATGATCCTGTCAGAAGAATTGCGTGATAACTTCATTATTTATATTTCCATCTGAATCATATCAGTGATCTTTTGTGGGGTTTTACGCATGCGCAGTAAGGTGAATTTATCGTTTTCAGGCGTTTTTCAAAAGTTTCTCATCCACACTGAAACGTCCGAAAACGCCTGAAAACGCTAGTGTGGACGGAGAGCGTTTATAAACGAAAACGCCATTTTCAAATGTATCCGGATTAATGTAGATGTAGCCTTGGACCAATTATTAAACCATCATAAAACGAGGTAAATTAATACAAGCAACATACACTTGACGAATTCTAATCTGGGCAACATTTGAGCCATACCAATTTTTTATTTTATTTTTGCACTTTTTAGGAATATTATGAGCCGATCCCACATCAATTTGGCTGTGATCTCAATATGAATATTGATGTATAGTATTCATGCAGCAGGTTGTAGTTATCCCTCAGTGTTTCTTGAAACAAAACTCTCATATCATATGTGGCTTGGAAATGCTGTTAGAATTTATGCTAACATAAGGGATTTGCATGATTTTAGACATTTAGATGTAGATGACTGCACGTAAATGTAATTAATGACAAAACCCATAAAATTTGTTTCCAGAAGCCCCTCAACCAAACCTTTCTCTGTGTCTGCTCACTCTGCTTGTAGGCATGGACTACATCAGACTGCATCTGGAGCCTTTGGACCACAATAAGGAATTGGCCAATAGTTCATCTGATGATGAAGATTTTTTTGCTTCTTTTAAACCGACAACACATGAAGTTGGATGGATATCTGGCCTGTGTTTCAGACACCAGGGAGTCTCTGAGTAACATTTTTGAGTACTTCTTACACCTCTGGAAATATTTATATTCAGTTATTTGTGGTGAGTATGCAATAAATCAGGTAGACCAAACAGTGTCTTTCTTGAGTTTTATTCTTGCAAGAAAGCCATTCACACTGTTTTCTGCCGTGAAAAGTCAACCTCGCCTAGCGCGGGATGTTTTTATATACGCACACACATTACCATATTTAGAAATGGTAAAGTACTCAAAGTGTTCAAAATCTCACTTCTGTTCCTAACAGTCAAGTCTAGCTCCTGCAAAAGATAGTTTCAAGGATGTGCACAGACACAAAAACAAGTTGTTGTAACTTCTTATCAGAGCCTGCCAGTAAATTTCCACATAAGACTCCATACAGAGACCCAAATCGTATAAAAAAAAAATAAAAATAAAAAAAAAGGCTAAGAAATAAGTTTTCCACTACACCTGCCTATACAGTAGAAAGGCAAAAAAAATTAATAAAATAATTGCTAACTGACTAGAGAAAACATACCAAATAGGTATGAAAACTTCAATACCTATAATGCAATGAGCATGTTGTCGCCCAAGGCAACTCCCACCAGTCTGCTATGGATGCGCTTAACAGAGTCAAATAGCAAATGCTTAGTCATGATTGTGTTAACACTTTTTTGTTCCCGGGTGCAAGAATTCAAAGAGTAAATGTATAGCGTAAGTGAGTGACTTTAGGTTTCCAGTGAAGCATCCAGCACGTTGTAGACATAGAACAGTTATTTAAGGGTAGGTCTAACACTGAAAATTGTATTGTACTGTCAATAACCTTCTGTTGATTCAAGTGTCCATGGGTAGGGGATAAAAGAATGTGGAAGTATAATCTATAGTTTTCACAAAAGCCCAGACTTTTGTTGACAAATAAACATGAATTTTTCGGTTCAGGTAATACGGCGAATGGGTAAATTTTTTTTATTTACGAGTACTACCAATATTGTAACAATACAAAGCGGGTTGAAAACTGGCAAAGTTACACTTAACGGCTTTTCATCAGTGACTGTTCATTTGATACACAAGTTTTAGTTCTGCAGTGAAACTTTCCACAGTCAAATCACCTTTGTACGGAGCCCCCCTAGTCCCACTTTGGCAAAAAAAAAATTATTATAACTATCTTGTGGCCTCAAGATAGTAACTCGTGGCCTCAAGATAGTAACTCGTGGCCTCAAGATATATCTCGTGGCCTCAAGATAGTATCTCGTGGCCTCAAGATACTAACTCGTGGCCTCAAGATAGTAACTCGTGGCCTCAAGATAGTATATCTCGTGGCCTCAAGATAGTAACTCGTGGCCTCAAGATACTAACTCGTGGCCACGAGAAAGTGCGTTTTTTCAAGGCGAACGTTTCCATGTTAATGTTTCCATGGCGACGCGTCACGCGATTGACCGCAGCCACAATAAAACTGTATGACAGATGTGTCGCTTTTATTTCGCTTTCCTTTTTTATTCAAAATATTCACAAACTTGCTTACCATGTCATCAACTAGCCTATCTGATATTCCGATTCTCACATACGTGTAAGTGAGTGTGTTTAGTCGTTTAAAAACCTTTATAAATAATCTTGATCTATAATAACATGATGGGCGCTGCAATGTTGTCCGTCGGATTTACAGCACGTGAATTCATCAGTTTCTCCCGAAATAAATGCAAGAAAGTGGCCGGTGAACTGAGAAGAATAGAGTAAACTTTATAGTTCCTTGTCTTGCACTATGTTTGTCTTGAATAACACATGTCGGCAAATTATATTTGAATATATTGTTATTGCTGCTTCCACAGACATCAGTGTGTTTTACAAACTCCAAATGTATTGTTTTACTCGTGCTTATGTGTATTTAAATATCTGAAACCAAAAATAAACATTATGAAGTTGAAAAACTGCTTAGTTGTGATGACAGCGCTGAACGTGTCCGACTCTGGCTCGTTTAGAAACCTTTATAAATAATCTTGATCTATAATAACATGAGATGGGCGCTGCAATGTTGTCCTGTCAGTCGGATTTACAGCACGTAAATTCATCAGTTTCTCCCGAAATAAATGCAAGAAAGTGGCCGGTGAACTGAGAAGAATAGAGTAAACTTTATAGTTCCTTGTCTTGCACTATGTTTGTCTTGAATAACACATGTCGGCAAATTATATTTGAATAGATTGTTATTGCTGCTTCACAGACATCAGTGTGTTTTACAAACTCCAAATGTATTGTTTTACTCGTGCTTATGTGTATTTAAATATCTGAAACCAAAAATAAACATTATGAAGTTGAAAAAACTGCTTAGTTGTGATGACAGCGCTGAACGCGTCCGACTCTGGCTCAGCGCCAGCCAATGCGCGAAAGCACAGTTTGAATCTGGCAGCACTAAACATTCTAAATGTGGCGCCGTACTCTCAGGGGCTAGTTGATGACATGGTAAGCAAGTTTGTGAATATTTTGAATAAAAAAGGAAAAGCGAAATAAAAGCGACACATCTGTCATACAGTATTATTGTGGCTGCGGTGTATCGCGTGACGCGTCGCCATGGAAACATTAAAAGGAACGTTCGCCTTGAAAAAACGTACTTTCTCGTGGCCACGAGTTAGTATCTTGAGGCCACGAGTTAGTATCTTGAGGCCACGAGTTAGTATCTTGAGGCCACGAGTTACTATCTTGAGGCCACGAGTTAGTATCTTGAGGCCACGAGTTACTATCTTGAGGCCACGAGATATACTATCTTGAGGCCACGAGATATACTATCTTGAGGCCACGAGTTACTATCTTGAGGCCACGAGTTACTATCTTGAGGCCACGAGTTAGTATCTTGAGGCCACGAGATACTATCTTGAGGCCACGAGTTACTATCTTGAGGCCACGAGTTACTATCTTGAGGCCACGAGTTACTATCTTGAGGCCACAAGATAGTTATAATAATTTTATTTTGCCAAAGTGGGACTAGGGGGGCTCCGTACCTTTATTTATATAGCACTTTATATAATACAGATGGTTTCAAAGCAGCTTTACAGTGACAACAGGAGAATTATGCAGGTTTAACACTTCTCTACAGTGTGAATTCTCATGTGTTTTAAGGTTTCCTTTTTGATTGAAACTCTTTCCACACTTTTGGCAGGTGAAAGAGCTCTCTCCTGTGTGAATACCCAAGTGCCTGTTAAGGGTTCCTTTTTGAGTGAAACTCTTTCCACACTGATGGCAGGTGTAAGAGCTCGCTCCAGTGTGAATTCTCATGTGAATTTTAAGGTTACATTTTTGAGAGAAGCTCTTTCCACACAGTTGGCAGGTGAAAGGCTTCTCTCCAGTGTGATTTCTCATGTGGGAATCAAGGGATTTTTTATATGTGAAACTCTTTCCACACTGAGGGCATGTGTAAAGCTTCTCTCCAGTGTGAAGTCTCATGTGGAGTTTAAGGTTTCCTTTTTGAGTGAAGCTCTTTCCACACTGTAGGCAGGTGAAAGAGCTTTCTCCAGTGTGTATTCCCATGTGGATTTTAAGGTTTCCTTTTTGAGTGAAACTCTTTCCACACTGTTGGCAGGTGTAAGAGCTCGCTCCAGTGTGAAGTCTCATGTGGATTGTAAGGTTTCCTTTTTGAGTGAAGCTCTTTCCACATTGTTGGCAAGTGAAAGAGCTCTCTCCAGTGTGAACTCTCATGTGCCTGTTAAGGGTTCCTTTTTGAGTGAAGCTCTTTCCACACTGTTGGCAGGTGTAAGAGCTCTCGCCACTGTGTATTTCCATGTGGATTTTAAGGTTTCCTTTTTGAGTGAAGCTCTTTCCACACAGTTGGCAGGTGAAAGGGTTCTCTCCAGTGTGATTTCTCATGTGGGCATCAAGGGATTTTTTATATGTGAAACTCTTTCCGCACTGAGTGCATGTGTAAGGCTGCTCTCCAGTATGAAGTCTCATGTGGATTTTAAGGTTTCCTTTTTCAGGGAAACTCTTTCCACACTGATGACATACAAAACAGTTCTCTCTCGAGTGAATCTTCATGTGGTTTTTAAAGTGTACTTTACGTGTGAATCTCTTTCCACACTGATCACATCTGAATGGCTTTTCTCCACTATGACTGTTCATGTGATACTTAAGGTTTAGTGCTGCCGTGAAACTCTTTCCACACAGTCTGCAGGTATAAGGCTTCTCTCCACTGTGAATTCTCATGTGTTTCTTAAGGTTTCCTTTTTGTGCAAAACTCTTTCCACACTGAAAGCAGGTGAAATAACTTCCAGTTACTGTCTTCAGAGCTGTTTTTTGCGAGGAAGTCTTGTCAGTCTGTGAGCAACTAAATGATTTTTCTCGAGGTAAAGCATGATGTTTCTGGTATGGATCTTTCTCTTCTATTTCATTCAGGTCTTCACGCTCATCTTTCAGTGGCATCAGGTCTAAGCAAAAAAGAGACAAATAAAAGTTAACCTCCGTTTAATGGCACAAAGCAAAAAACATTTAGACACGTAAGGCATCAAAACCAACAAAAAAGCATCAAAACCAAAAACATGAAAATTAGTTCCCATAACTGCTAAGAAACTGAAAGAACCGTTTCTCTGCTCCTTGTCAATATTGTCAAATATTTGCTTTGTTTAGGACTTGTCCAAAAACTTTAAAACTGGCAGTTATCAAACCCTTTAAAAAACGGTAAAATTTTGATGGTCTCTTTTTACACATTCCGTTGACTATAGGTAAAGATACACCTACAGGTTTACTAACCCTGAGTATTAATACGGTTACAATAACTTGACGTGTACTTACAAAGTTACTTATAGTCAGTAAAATGTTTGAGGGACCATCAAAATAAAGGGTTAGCAGATATTAAGCAGACAGTCTACTAATACATAGGTGGAACACATAGGTGCAACGTTACTTATAGACAACAGAATGTTCAAAGGGGATCATCAAAATAAAGAGAAACACACACACACACATTCGTCTGAACTGATTAATTAAAGACCAATCTCATATCTGACATTTCTTGTCAACAATATTAGAAAAATATTGTCCTCAACTATAATCACTCATGCAGAATAAAGTTACATTCACAACACAGACCACAACATTCTCTTGGGCAGCTTGAGAATTATGTTGACATTTGTGGACAAGCATCAGCATGGTTCAGGTCCCATCTATCCAAACACTACAACTTAGCTTCTGTAAATGAAGAGATACTGTAGCTCATCAAACACAAGTATTGGTCTCCCACATGACTAAGTATTAGGTCCTCTGCTTTTCTCCTTCGAGCGACATCATTAGATTTCACTATGTTGAGAAGATTAATACTTAGTTTTATATTTCCTGAGTTATAGACAGTTATATACAACCTGACAAAACATAACTCTGTAGCAGAGAGTATATTAATGTTATAAGAGATGGGATGGCAAATTAATTTCTTCTATTAAATTCTGGCAAAACAGAATCATTAGTTATTGGATCAAAAACCTCTGCACACAAGATTCTAGATCTTGATGGACTTACTGTTATGTGTACAAGAATTGTATCCTTGAAAAGGCGATTCTATACACTGTAACAACAATGGCATCTGCTTTTCGCATTAAGTGGATCATGTGATGGCAAAACACATCGTCTTTGTCCTTGCTGGTTAATAATTGCCCCACGAGGACCAATTTACCAGCACCCATGTGACTCGTATCCCCCAACTTTACAGCCTCATGACATTCCGCACACACACACAAACACCCTTTTGTGTATAACTGAGAATAAGAGAAATATCTGTTATTTTATTTTATAATGTGTGTACCTTCCTATATGCACGTGTGATAGAGGTTTGGTTTGCTGAGTATAGTTTTGAATTCTAAATGTTCATTGAAGGGAATTCCTCAGTCGTGTCTTGTTGTAACCCTACCTCAGACCATAAAACTTTACGACCCAGGAAAGCAGGCATTCCAGCATTACACACACACTGGACTTTGAAACAGATATTCCCCCACATAACAAGCCACTGAATGTTGATATGTATTCCTATGTTTCTCAAAGTGTCGTCACTTGCCATAACGGAAACACTGACAACTTTATTGTGTGTTTAATCAAACTTTATTTGTGTGTAATTATGCATATAAGTGTAACGTTATGTTTCCCCAATCTTTACCTGTCATAATTGATATCTCTGTAATCCTCTCCATCTCACGGAGACGAATCTTGACTGCAAAGTACAATAATATGCATTTGTTCCAGGAAATATCATATTTCTAAGTATGAATCCTTTCCCTCATAAGACATATGGAAAAAGGGGGCGTGTTTTTCTTCACACAAAGAAGACTTCTTCCCGCTACAGATCAGAAGTTTTGATTCGCTCTGTCCCCAAAACAGGGCGTAAACAGATGTCTGTTAAAAGGAAGAGACCCCCACTTCTCTCTCTCTTCTCTTCTCTCTTCGATCGCTCTTCTCTCATCGATCTCCTCTTCTCCCCGGCTTCAAGAAACATCTGAAAGGCTCAGGCCTTCTCCTCGGACCAACACATGTTCGAGTCGTAGCTGCCGTTCTTTGCAACTAAGTTCCTATCGCCTTTCCCCTCGACAAGGGAAACGACTGAACTTTCTCGGTAACGTTAAATTCAAGTGAGCCTTTACATCGTTTTTCGAAACGACCCAGAAGACGAAGCTAGACGCAAACCAGCCGGACACGTGCACGCGCGCGTCCCCTTTTCAGCATCACACTGAAAGAGTACCACATCTCGCAAGTATCTTTCTCTCTAACAGCTGATTCCTGGTGTTTAGCTTGTAGGTCTGCGAATTAAGTTACCCTCTATCTCTTAACTCTTTATTTCATTCTTTCTTTCTTTCTTTCATGTCATTCATTCCGATCACGTCATGTTTGTTTAAATGTTTGTTTGTTTTATTGTTTGCATTTTACGTACGTTTATATTTGTAGCTTATAATCTCTAGCGTGTGCCATTTTATTAATAAACCCATTTATACTTTTAACTGTCTCTGTGTTTGAAAAGCCACTTTTTATAAAGTCAATGAAACAAAAGATCTATAAAGCTACAGGCTCTATATTATAAAACTACTTTGAGTAGTTTTAATTTATAAACCCAAAGAGGTTTTATCTTCGTGGCCAGAAGATAAACTTTCTTGGAGTTTTGTAAACAGGAATACTTCTTCTTAACTGTGATAGTCTTACACTTATTCGCGGGACGAATAACGGATGACGAAACCAGTTACAGAACGAGGCATTTCCTATAATTGATAAAGTAAATGCATATGCGATTTATGAATTATGACCATGAGTTATGATTATTAATATTTCTAAAATTCCCTATATCCTTGAGCTAATTCGCATTAACCCAGAGGCATTTACGCTACAACACACAAAGAGGGTCTGGGCTCTCACACAGATGCTTTGATTGCATCTGCATTTGAAGGGATGATTGAGAAGAGGAAAATCCCCAAAGAGTAGGTGCACGTAGTACTAAAAGAATGCGCACAACATGACCAAAGCGACGGAGGAGATTGGAATTCCAAGTTTACCATGCATAGCACACACATAGGTGTCCTTTCGCAGCGCAGCATTGCTGATGTTGTGGCCTTGGGAAAGAAGGGATTCATACATTTTGGGGCATCTCGCCCAGGGGGCGGGGTTACGTCCAGCGTCACATCTCTCATGCGGGTTCTAGTCGACCAGGGTCAGCGCGCACCAGCGGGGACCCGTCAAAGATTCTATAGTTTTTCCAACCGTCTCTGGACTCGTCTGTTGCGGGGAAGTTAACGTTACCCTGTGTATATCTTTTTGCATGATGGAGGGTAAGTTTTTAATCATGTTAGATTGTTTTCCTGTTTAGTTAAGATTTCGACTGTTAGATAGATTAGCTAGATAGAGTAATCTTGGCCAACTTCAAATTACGTGGTGCAAACCTGTCCTCTTTTGGTGAAAATAGTTATTGTAAGACTTTTCTAAACGTAATTATTACAGTATAATTTACTGCTAGCTAACTTGGTTTAAAATGCTAACGTTAGGTAATCTTGGCCAACTTCAAATTACGTGGTGCAAACCTGTCCTCTTTTGGTGAAAAAAGTTATTGTAAGACTTTTGTAAAACTTTTTTTTAGCACTGCTTCACCTGTAGTCTTACAGAAGCCTCATCTGGTTTGCACCCCTGGTTTGTGTTAACGAAATATTAATGTTTTATAGATCTGCCTTGGATGCCTCCACATTCCGAAGTTGTCAAGAGAGATGGGGGATACATTTCCGTAATTGTAAAGTCGGAGGAGGATCTGACACACCATGCACACCATGAAATATATTTTTTAATTGACTTGATAACGGGTTAAGGTTAACAACCTTTTTTTTTTTTTTTACTGTGTATTTGTATTTTATTTAACTATTTCACTACCTGCATGAATGGGCTGTTCTGACTTATTGATTAATTGATTAATTAAATGTTCTATTTATTGTGTATTGACATGATTAAAATCTTGCATAAAGGCCTGTTTCTATTTCATAATTCCACCTGTAATAGCAGTATTGAGTCTAATTAGTCGTTACTGCTTGAATCACCTAAAGAAGAAACATGAACTGGTTAACTGGAGTTTACTGGAAGTTTACTTTTCTTTTCTGCAATACAATAAGTAGGCCTAACTTTATCGAGGTAAAAGTTTCCCCGCTGTCACCAGACGTAGGTCTAGGAGTGGAGAGAAGAGTGACAAAATCACGGTAGGACTGTGCAAACAAAGTAGGCTATCTGTCTAGCATTGCCATGTCAGTGTATTGATTCATTGTCCCTTCATAGTTTGTAAGAGACATTTCAGGTTGGATGTATTTAATAAACTGAGCGAAGCCTATTCATCTGTTAATATGAAACGCGACTTGGCCATTGTAATTAAGGCTACAGCACATCTTGTACAACTTAAACCCTTGGTAGCTAGGTAATGATAAACAAACTGAAAGACCGCAATTCCTGATTTCGCTTTCGTTCACTAAACAAAGACTATGGAAATTAAACATCACTTTTCCATCAAAAAACGTGTTGTAAATAACATAACTTACTAGATTTAAGACCTAGGTTCGCTCGCTAGCTCTGTGCCTGCCTGTGTGCGCTATGGTGCGCGCTGACCCTGGTCGACGAGAACCCGCATGAGAGATGTGACGCAGGACGTAACCCCGCCCCCCGGGCGAGATGCCCCAACATTTATGAATCCCTGGGAAAGAGAATGGTGGGACATTTCAAGCACTCACAACTTGCATGCAGTTGCCTACAAGGTATACAGAAGGAGCTTGGGATGCCAATAAAACGTTTGCAACAAGATTTTGCAACTAGGTGGAATTCAACATTTTACATGATGGAAAGCTTGGTTGAGCATAAGAGGGCACTAGGTGCATATGCTGCTGAATTTGAACTTCCTGTATCTTTTTTACGGCAAATCAATA